>NC_135816.1:99342428-99379928 GCF_964213995.1 Mustelus asterias
TCCTGTTCCTGTGTAACAGGCTGGAGAAGGGGCTGAATGGCCTCCTCCTGTTCCTGTGTAACAGGCTGGAGAAGGAGCTGAATGGGGCCTCCTCCTGTTCCTGTGTAACAGGCTGGAGAAGGAGCTGAATGGGGCCTCCTCCTGTTCCTGTGTAACAGACTGGAGAAGGGGCAGAATGGGATCCTCCTGTTCCTGTGTAACAGGCTGGAGAAGGGGCAGAATGGCCTCCCCCTGTTCCTGTGTAACAGACTGGAGAAGGGGCTGAATGGCCTCCACCATTCCTGTCTCTCTATCCCTCCTCATTCGTCTATTCCTTTCTACCTGACTATTCCTCTATCCCTCATCCCTCTATCCATAGATATCCCTCTCTAACTCTTTCCGATCCTCTATCTCTGTCTGTTCCTCTTCATTCCTTTCTCACACTCTCCATCCCTCTATCTTTATCTCTGCCTCCCGTCCGCTTTTCTCCCTCTTCCTCTATCCTTCTATCTTCTGCCATCATTCTCCTTTCCCAATCTCTGTTTTTCTGCATCTTTTGCCCTCTCTTTGTATCTCTGCCTTTTTCATTTTCCTTTCTCACTCTCCCTTTATCCCCCTCCCTCTCTCTGCCACACAGTTTGTCCTTCTTTCTGCCGCTTCTCATTCCCTCCCTCTGCTCCTCTTACTCCCTTTTCACCTCACACTCACTACCCATCTATCTCTCGCTGTCTACCTCGAGCTCACTGCCCCTCTCACTCCCCCCCGCTCTCACTCCAGCTCTCTCTCAACATTCCCTCACACTTTCTCCGCCTCTCAATCCCTCCCTGTCTCTCACTCCCTTTCTCTTTATTCCTCTCTCGTTTCCCCCCCTTCTCTGTCCTTCTCCACATTTCTCTGTCGCTCTGCCTTCTCTCCCTTTTTCTGCCTTTCTCTCTCTCACTCCATCTCTCTTCTGTTTTCTCTCCTTCTCTTGCTCCCTTTTGCTCTCTGTTATTTTCTCTCTCATTCCCCCTCTCTCACTCCCTTTGTCTCGGTCTATTCTCTCTTTCTCTGCGTCTGTCACTGCCTTTATCTCTGTGCTCTCAATTCATCTCTGTTTCTCTACTTTATCCATTTCTTTCTCTCTCTCTCTCACACACACACACACACACACACAAACTCCCTTTCGCCCCCTCTCTCCTTCTCTCCTTCCCTTTCTCTCCATCTCTCTCTACTTCCCTTTCTGCCTCTCTCAATCATCTCACGGTCTCTGTCCCTTCCTCTCCCTCTTTACCGTTGTCACCTCATCTCTTTCTCTTTTCATCCAAGTTAACTGGATTGGGGTAGCAGTTAGACACACACACACTCTCTCATCTGTGCTCTCGCGCGCGCACTCTCTCGCGCGCGCACTCTCTCATCTGTGCTCTCGCTCGCGCACTCTCTCGCTCGCGCACTCTCTCGCGCGCGCACTCTCTCATCTGTGCTCTCGCGCGCGCAATCTCTCACTCGCGCACTCTCTCGCGCGCGCACTCTCTCGCGCGCGCACTCTCTCGCGCGCGCACTCTCACACACATTCATTCGCACTCACAGTCGAATGCATAGTTACACTCACACTGTTATGTGTCTTGAGTCATGGTTCAGGTCAGAAACTCCACAGTGTTTTATGGAGCCCGCCTGGATTATACGTTTTGCACCTTGTGTTTGGATAGGATAAGCACGATATGGTTCACTCCAGTATGATTCAAATGACCCACTAGGGAGCTTTTATCAAACAAAGTTTATTTAAGAATACAGTTAACATGTATAGTAAGAATATTAGCAAGAACTTTTATCAATTACAAACAAAACCAAAACAATCATGATAATGTATAACCCTTAACAAAGATATCTACAATGTTCCAATCCAACCAATCCTACAGTCAAAAGACCCTTTAAACAGGTTTAACACAGCACAGACTAATGCTCACGTGATACTGGGATCGAGGCCGTTAGTTGAATTCTGCAGTCAAATGCTTTTGAGGCTCAGAACAGTTTGAAGACAAGACAGTTTCCCAAAACACCAGAGAGACTCTGGTCCAACCCCCAACAACAGCAGCTTTTCACCCTTCAGGAAAGCAACACAACAGGGAGAGAGGGAAAATACTTCTTTTTAGCTTGCTGTCCCTTCCAAAACTTAAAACTCCAAACTGAAACTGAATCCCTGTCACCTGACCTGCCTACAGATTTTCCCTCCTCCCAACAATGATATCACCTAAGGCTGTGAGCTGGAATAAAAAAATAACTCTTAAAGGTACACTAACATCACAACATACACACACACACACACTCACTCTCTCATACACATATTCACACACACAGGCACACACACACCCACATTCTCTCACACTCACATTCACTCACATACTTACTCAGGCACACACACACCCTGACTCACACACTCACACACACATGCAGTCACACTCACACAGGCACACACAGACCCACATTCTCTCACACTCACACACACACACAAACACTCACACTCTCTCTCTCTCTCATACACTCACACTGGCACATACTTACGACACTCACTCACACACACACACTCACAGAATCAGACCCAGAATCTTCCACACATACATTCACACTCACTCACACTCACCTGCACTCACCCACTCACACATTCACACTCACTTGCACTCACAACCACTCACACACGCACAGACAGACTGACACTCTCTCACACTCACGCAACTCTTACACACACATCCTCACACACACACACTCACGCCTCACAGACCCACATACTGTCACACTCACACACACTCACATACACACACCCTGACACACATACACACACACATTCTCACACTCACATTCACACTCACTCACACACACACTGACACTCACTCACACTGACACTCGCTCACACACTCTCACACACACACATTCACACATTGACACACACACACTCACATACACACACACATACACGCATGCTCTTGCACACTCAAACAGACACCCTCACACACACTCACATGCACAGACACTCACCCAAAGACACACACACCCTCACCCTCCCTCACACACACACTCTCTCACAAACACACATGCATTCACACTCACTCGCACTCACCCACTCCCACACACACATATACACGCACAGACAGACCCACACTCTCTCACACAACTCTTACACACACATCCTCACTCACTCACACACACACACCAACGCATACACTCTTTCACACAAACACACACACTTACTTACACACACACACACACACACAGAGACCCTCACATATACCCTCACACAGTCTCACACACACACTCTCTCACACACATACATACATTCACACTCACTCACATTCTCACACACACACTCACAGACCCACACTCTGTCACACTCTCACACACACTCACACACACATTCTCACACACACATGCACACTCACACTTACACACACACCCACATCCTCACACACACACACTCAAACACACATATTTACACACACACACACACATTCACACAGGCACACACAAATACACTCACACACCTACACACCCCGACTCTCACACACACACATAACCTCTCACACACACACACACGCACACACACAGGCCGTCACTCTCTCACACTCACACACACTCACAGACACATTCACACACATACAACTCACGTACACACAGCCTGGCTCCCACCCTCTCACACACACACACACACACACACGCACACACAGACACACACATAAAAACTCAGTAACATACTCACAATCACAGACACACTCACACACACACCCTCACACACTCTTATACACACACACTCACGCACATACACACAAACACACACACAGTTACCCACACTCACTCACACACATACGGACACACACACATTCACACACTCAAACACCCTGACTAACACACTCACACACAAACACACACTCATCCTCACGCACCCACACACACGCATGTTTACACACTCACACTCACACATCCTGACTCTCTCACATACACACACACACACAAACCCACATACACACACTCACTTACACACTCACTTACACACACACTGACACACGCATACAAACGCTCTCACACTCATGCACACTCATACACATACCCTGACTCACACACTCACACACGTGCACGCACACACAATGACACACACACATAAATGCAGTCACACTCATGCATGCACACACAGACCCACATTCCCTCACACTCACACACACTCAGATACACACTCACACACATACTCACACACACTCTCCCTCTCACGCACACACAAGCTCACACTGGCACGCACTTACAGACACACACACTCAATCACACACATACACTCACAGACCCACAATCTCTCACACTCACACACACACCCTGAGTCACACACTCACATGCACACTCACACTCACCTACACACACACACTCACACTGATACTCACTCACACTGACATTCGCACACACACACACACACACATATTTACACACACACACACACACCCTCACACTCACACATACAAGAACAACACACCCACTCACACAAACACACACACACACCCTCAAACACACTCTCTCATAAACGCACACACATTCACACTCACTCGCATTCACACACTCACTCACGCACACACATTTTCACACACACACACACTCGCACTGACACTTGCTCCACACACACACACACACACACACACACACACATCCTCATGCACACACTCACACACATATTTACACACACATGCACACACCCACCCTCACACATACAATAACAGAAACACACACACACACACACCTTCTCACAAATGCACTCGCATTCACCCACTCACACACATACACGCGCTTACAGTCTGTCACACAAACTCACATACATACCTACGCACACACACCCTCACACACACCCTCACAGAGCCTCACACACTCACATTCACATTCACTCGCACTCACTCACACACATACACATGCCTCACAGACCCACACTCTGTCACACTCACACACCCTGATTGACACACACAGACACACACATTCACACACGCACAAACTCACACTGACACTCGCTCACGCACACACTCAAACATACATAGACACACATCTGCACACACACATATTTACACACACACACACACAAACACATTCACACATTGACACAGGCACACACACATACACTCACACACCCACACACCCGACTCACGCACACACACAAACTCACATACACACACGCACGCAGGCCGTCACTCTCTCACACTCACACACACCCTCTCACACACACACATGCATACACACACACAAACACTCACACACACACAGACACACACATAAAAACTCACTAACACACTCACAATCACAGACACACTCACACATACACACCCTCACACTGTCACACACATACATTCACACACACCCTTATACACACACGCTCACTCACACACTTACACACAAACACACACACACTTACCCACACTCACTCACATACACAGACACACATTCACACACCCTGACTCTCTCTCACACACACACACTCATCCTCACACACCCACTCACACACATTTACACATGCTTACACACTCACACATGCACACAGAGACCCACATTCTCTCACACTCACATGCACACACACTCACACACTTACTCACAGACACTCAGAGACACACACTCACAAACACCCACACACACACTCTCTCTCTCTCTCTTACACACACACACACACTCACACTGACACACACTTACAGACATACCCACACTCACACACCCACACTCACATGCAACTCACACACACTCTCACACACACACACACACACTCACACATGCACACACAGACCCACATTCTCTCACGCTCACACACTTACACACACTCAGACACACACACACACACACACACACAAAAACTCACACTCTCTCTCACACACACACACTCACACTGGCACGCACTCACAGATCCAGAATCTCTCACACACACATTCACACTCACTCGCCCTCACAAACACATGCACTCTCACACACGCACAGACAGACCGACACTCTCTCACACTGACACAACTCTTACACGCACATCCTCACTCACACACACACGCACTCACGCCTCACAGACCCACACTCACACACACACCCTGACACACACACACACACAATCACGCACACACTGACACTCACATACACACATACTCACGCAAATACACACACACCTTCACACACCCTCACACACACACTCTCACAAACACACATGCATTCACACTCACTCGCACTCATCCACTCACTCACACTCACACACACACACACACACACACATCCTCACACACACACACCATACCCATACATACACTCTCTCACACACTTACTTACACACACACACACACACACCCTCACACACATTCACACTCACCCACTCACATACTCAATCACACACACATTTGCACTCACTTGCACTCACACACTCTCACATTCTCACACACGCACAGACACTCTCTCACACTCATACAAGTCTTACACACACCTCCTCACTCAGACACACACACACACTCACATGACTCACAGATCCACACTCTGTCACACTCACTGCACACTCATACACACTCACACAAACACACCCTGACACACACACATATACACACACACACATTCTCACACTCACATGCACACTGACACACACACCCACTCACACTGACACTCGCTCACACACATACACGCATCCTCATACACACACTCACACACCCATATTTACACACACACACACATTCACACAGGTGCATACACATACACTCACATTCACCACCCACACCCCAACTCATGCATACACACACACATATTTACACACACACACAAACACTCACACACACACATTCACACAAACACTCACACACACACAAACACGAACACATACACATTCACTCACACTCACACACACACGCACACACTTACACTCAGACACTCACACGCGCACACAGACCCCCACTCTCTCACACAACTCTTACACTCACAACCTCACGCACACATTCACTCACACACGCACACAATCACACACACTCACACATACTCACACACACACTCACACACACACACCCTGACTCTCACACACTCACACACACATACACACATCGTCACGCAGACACTCACACACATATATTTACACACACACTCACATTCACTTACACACACACTCACACACACTCACATTCACTTACACACGCACACACACTCACACACACTCACATTCACTTCCACACGCACACACACACTCACATTCACTTACACACTCACACACACTCACACACACTCACATTCACTTACACATGCACACACACTCACACACACACTCACACACACACTCACTCTTACACACCCTCATTCTCACACATTTACATCACTCACACTCACACTCAGACACGCTCACACTCACACACACTCTCTCACACACAACTCACACAGACACTCTCTCACACTCACACACACACACACATTCACACTCACTCGCACTCTTCCACTCACTCATACACACACTTTCACACTCTCTCTCAGGCACACTCACACCGGCACACACTTACAGACACACTCACACACGTTCACATACACACACCCTGACTCACACACTCACACACACACTCATATGCACACTCACACTGACACATAAACGCACACACACTCATACTCACACACACAATCACACTCACTCACACACTCACAATCACTGACACTCTCATGCACACACACACATACCCTTATACAGATGCTCACGCACGTACTCACACACACAACACACACTCACATTCACTCACACACTTACACATAAACACACACGCACACACACACTGCTCACACACCCTTACTCATACACAAACACACTCATACACCTTACTTACATGCACACAGACACACACACACACTCTCACACACACCCTCACACACACATGCACACACACATACTCTCTCTCTCTCTCACACACTCTCTGTCACACACACACATTTACACTCAATCACACTCATACTCACACACGCAAACACTCACACATTAACTCTTTCACACACACACCCTGACTCACACACACTCAATGTACACTCACACTTACAGATAACACACACACTCACACACACACACTCACTCTCTCTCTCTCTCACACACACTCACACTTTCGCAAATTCACACACAGACGTACGCAGACAGACCCACAATCTCTCAGACTCACACAACTCTTACACCCAAACCCTCATGCACACACACACACACACTCAGACACACACGCACTCAGACACACACGCACTCAGACACGCACACATTCAGACACACACACACTCAGACACATTCTCTCTCACACACACACTCACACACACTCAGACACACACACACTCAGACACACACACTCAGACACATTCTCTCTCACACACACACGCAGACACACACACACTCAGACACACACACACTCAGACACACACACACACACACACTCAGACACATTCTCTCTCGCACACACACTCAGACACACACACACACACACTCAGACACACTCACACACACACTCAGACACACACACAAACATACACCCTCACTCACACACTCACAATCTCAGACACACTCTCATACACACACACACGCTCACGCACATACTCACACACAACACACTCACATTCACTCACACACTTACACTTTCTTATACACACACAGATACATACATACAGACCCACACTCTCTCAATCTCACACAACTCTTACACACAAACCCTCATGCACACTCACACACACACGCATACACCCTCACTCACACACTCACATACACTCTCATACACACACACACATTCACACACACTCATACACTCACGCTCACACACATATTTACACTCACATACCCTAACTCACACACACTCTCACTCACGCTCACACATGCACACTCACACAGATACATGCACATATACCCTCACTCTCTCACACACATATACTTACACACACGCTCACATACACACTTACACTCAGACACTCACTCACACACGCAGACTCACACTCTCTCACCCAATTCTTACACACACACCCTCACATACACTCACACACACAGACACATGCACACACACACACACACTCACCCTGACTCTCACACTCACACACATTCCCACGCACACACATATTTACACACAGACACACTCACTCATACACACACACACTCACACACACACTCTTACACACACACCCTCATGCTCACACATGCACACTCACTCACAAACACACACACACATTCACACTCACACTCACCCACTCACTCATACTCACGCACCACACACCCTGACTCTCACACACACACTCACTATCACATGCACACTCACACACACATACTTACACACACGCAAACTCACACAAATACAAGCACACATACCCACACTCTCACATACACATACTTACACACACACACACTCACACACTCACACACACATACTAACACGCAGGCACTCACACTCACTCACACACGCACAGACCCAAACACTCTCACACTCACACAACTCTTACACACACACCCTCACACACACTCACATTCAAAGACACACACATGCATTCACCCTGATTCACGCACACACACACACACTCACAGACACACACAAACAGACTCACACTCAGTCACACACACATTCACACTCACTCTCACTTACTCACTCACTCATACTCACACACGCACTCACAAACACGCACACTCTGTCTCTCACACACCCTCACACTGGCACACACATACTCACACACACTCACAGACCCACACTCCCTCACACTCATCCACTCACATACACACTCATACACACACACTCACACGCACAAACACACTCACACACACCCTGACTCACATTCACACTCTGACTCACACACACACACACACACACACACTCACACACACACATATTTACATACAGACACACTCACGCTCACAAACTCACTCTTACACACACACACCCTCATTCTCAAGCATTCACACTCACTGACAAACACAGAAACACATTCACACTCACTCGCACTCACCCACTCACACACACACTCAGAAACACACACACTCCCTCTCACACACACTGACACTGGCACACACTTACACACACACTCACACACACATACACACACTCAAACACTGACTCTCTCACACACACACATTCAAACTCACTCACACTCACCCACTCACTCACACACACACTCACAAACACTCACACACAATCTCTCACACACACACACTCTCTCACACGCCCACTCTCTCACACGCCCACTCTCTCACACGCCCACTCTCACACGCCCACTCTCTCACACACCCTCTCTCATACACACCCTCTCTCGCACACCCTCTCTCATACACACCCTCTCTCGCACACCCTCTCTCACACACCCTCTCTCACACACCTTCTCTCACACACACACACTCTCACACACACACACACACTCACACACTCTCTCACACACACACAGACTCACACTAACACACACTCACATTGACACTTACACACACCCACACACTTTGACACTTACACACACCCTGACTCACACTCACACACATGCACACACACACACGCATATACTCACACACACACTCACACTCACACTCAGACACTCACTCACACTCACCCACTCACTCACTCATTCTCACACACACTCACCAACGCTCACACACACTCTCTCTCTCACACTCTCTCTCTCACACATACACACACTCACATACACACTCACATTGACACTCACACTCTCACACTCACAACCTTTACACACACTCTCACATACCTTCACACACACATATGCGCACACACACACACTCACTCTTATACTCTCACACTCTCACACACACTGTTATACACAGACCCTCACCCTTACACTCACGCTCTCGCACTCACACACACTCACACACCCAAAGCTCTGTGTTGTGAGGTGAGTCTGTGGGGCCCCACACAAGGGGGGCTTGGTTACCAGTCGCGATTCAGTTGGAGGTTTATTGAAGTTGTTGTGTCAGCTTGTAGGAGACCGCACAGGAAGCGAGGGAGCGAGCGAGCGAGAGAAGCTGCACTCTCTCCGCATTACCAGCCTGGTCTCTAGGGGTGAGAGAGACAGAGAGCGAGCGCAGAGTATTCACCTCCACACCATACCCTGGGTCTTCGAGAACTGCCCTGAAACAGCTCGGACCTCCCTGAGCAGCCCTGCAGGAGTCAGTCCCGAGGAGGTGGAGAATGGTCCCCACAGTGTGTTTGCTGTCAGTCCAAATCTGCACAGGTAAGAACTCAACCCTTGTTTCCAGGTAACCCCCCCCCCCCACTACCCAAAACCCTACATCAACCCCCCCCCCACCCCACCCCACCCACAGTCCAATTCCCCACCCCTACACTGCCCTGTACTCCACGTCCCCTCCCTCTCTCCGATTCCCGATCCCTCGATATCCGAACCGGGCTGCCCCCAGGTCACGTGGACATCTGAAGGTTCCGTCGCCGTAAACCAATCGTCCTCGGAAAGTGGGCATCACTGAGCCAGGGGAGTGGGTGGGGGGGGCTTCAGCCTGAAGGCTGGCAGGGGCTGGATGGGCTGAGTGGCCTCTTTCAGGCTCCATTCTCTGCCACTCGTCGCTGTCCTGAGCCACGGCACATCTGTCACCCAGTGGTTTCTGCGCAGCGGGAGAACCGAAGACGCGACCACGTTGCTTCGTGCCGGGGTTACCACAGGCGGAGAGGGACCCGGGACGAGGCCATTCAGCCCCCTTCCCAGCCTGCTCGGACAATCAATCAGACCCGGGTTGACGTCGATCCGAACCCCCCCCCCCCGCCCCCCCCACCGCCCCCCCCCCACCGCCCCCCCCAACCACATAACCCCCCTTTCACAGATTTGGACAGCAGAGATTTCCCAATCCCGGTTTTCTTTGTAAATGAAGCAATTGACAACGATATTCGCATCGGAGCGTTGCAAACTCCCACCGGCCTTCTGTGCGTCCAAACATTTCCTCCCGGAAACACTCCTGAAAAAACAGCTTGAAGTTTCTAGGCCTGGCCGGATTTTACCACCCCTCCCGCCACGGGAATCGGAGCGAGCCAGGGGCGGAAAATGGAAAGTTCCGTTGACCTCGGTTTTGGGACAAGCGGGGCCTTAAAATTCCGCCCTCTGCCTCCTGCTCCCAGACTCCCAAAGAGCAGAAATCAATTCCACCCCCCCCCCCCCCCACCCCCCGCTCCCTCGTCTCTGTCTATCTGAACAATTCTCCTTAATATCTTGAAAAGTGCGATCAAATCCGCCTCCGAATCTTCGGAATTCCAGGGAAAACAGCCCCTAGTTTGTGACAACTTTCCCCATAATTTAACACTCAGAGTTTCTTTTTATTAATCCGTGGGACACGGGCGTCGCTGGCTGGGCCAGCATTTATTGCCCATCCCTAGTTGCCCTTGGAGGGCAGTTTTATGTCAACCACATTGCTGTGGCTCTGGAGTCACATGTAGGCCAGACCGGGGTAAGGACGGCAGAATTCCTTCCCCAAAGAAACCAGATGGGTTTTTCCGACAATCGACAATGGGTCATCAGTAGATTCCAGATATTTTTTATTGAATTCAAATTCCACCATCTGCTGTGGAGGGATTCGAACCCGGGTCCCCAGAACATGAGCTGAGTTTCTGGGTTAATAGTCTGGCGATAATACCACGAGGCTAGGTTTAGTTCGGGTAAATC
Organism: Mustelus asterias; assembly: GCF_964213995.1. Taxonomy (NCBI): domain Eukaryota; kingdom Metazoa; phylum Chordata; class Chondrichthyes; order Carcharhiniformes; family Triakidae; genus Mustelus; species Mustelus asterias. Next base: position 99,355,002 of record NC_135816.1, read on the forward strand.
CACGATGCACTCCTCTTGAGGCTAATATCTCCTTCCTAATGTGTGCTGCCTGGACCGTATAGCTGGGGATAATCTGACCAGGATTATGTGCGTGGGTTGTAGTTTAATCTCTAACACTCGGGTCGTCCGGTCCTCTGGACAGTGCGGCTGAGGTCAGGACAGTGGGATTTCTTCCTTACAAGACATTGCTGAAGTTTGGAACAGAAACAGAAAATGCTGGAAAATCTCAGCAGGTCTGACAGCATCTGTGGAGAGAGAATAGAGCCAACGTTTCGAGTCTGGATGACCCTTCATCACCAAGCTCCGACTCGAAACATTGGCCCTATTCTCTCTCCACAGATGCTGCCAGACCTGCCGAGATTTTCCAGCATTTTCAGTTTTTGTTCCAGATTCCAGCTCCCGCACTATTTTGTTTTTACCGAGCTGAGGTTTGGTGCGGTTTTACACAGGTTTGACAGCTTCACGGTTCCTGTTCCTGATTGGGAGGGCATTTCTTTTATTTCTCAGTATTCTACAAACGGAATTTCCAACGGGGCTGGAACCCACTTTCTCCAGATCATTCGGCAGTAACCAGGCTGTTACTGTGATCACTGCACTATAGGACAAGTAGTGGGAACAAAGTGAGGGAGCTCTGTCTCCTGGAACACTGCGATTCCCAAACTCCCGACTGCCTTATTACAGCCGGAAGTGAGGCAGGAAGATAGGGACCGTAGGAACAGGAGGAGGCCATTCAGCCCCTTCTCCAGACTGTTCCACAGGAACAGGGGGAGGCCCCATTCAGCCCCTTCTCCAGCCCGTTACACAGGAACAGGAGGAGGCCATTCAGCCCCTTCTCCAGCCTGTTACACATGAACAGGAGGAGGTCATTCAGCCCCTTCTCCAGCCTGTTACACAGGAACAGGAGGAGGCCCCATTCAGCCCCTTCTCCAGCCTGTTACACAGGAACAGGAGGAGGCCCCATTCAGCCCCTTCTCCAGCCTGTTACACAGGAACAGGAGGAGGCCCCATTCAGCCCCTTCTCCAGCCTGTTACACAGGAACAGGAGGCCCCATTCAGCCCCTTCTCCAGCCTGTTCCACAGGAACAGGAGGCCCCATTCAGCCCCTTCTCCAGCCTGTTACACAGGAACAGGAGGCCCCATTCAGCCCCTTCTCCAGCCTGTTCCACAGGAACAGGAGGAGGCCCCATTCAGCCCCTTCTCCAGCCTGTTCCTGTGTAACAGGAGGAGGCCCCATTCAGCCCCTTCTCCAGCCTGTTACACAGGAACAGGAGGAGGCCATTCAGCCCCTTCTCCAGCCTGTTACACAGGAACAGGAGGAGGCCATTCAGCCCCTTCTCCAGCCTGTTACACAGGAACAGGAGGAGGCCATTCAGCCCCTTCTCCAGCCTGTTACACAGGAACAGGAGGAGGCCCCATTCAGCCCCTTCTCCAGCCTGTTACACAGGAACAGGAGGAGGCCATTCAGCCCCTTCTCCAGCCTGTTACACAGGAACAGGAGGAGGCCATTCGTGCCCCTCGAGCCTGTGACCAGAAGGAGGCCATTCAGCCCTCGAATCGATCTGTACTTCACCATTCAGCAGCCTTTGCACCATCCTCCTGCCCTGAATCAAGAAGTTATTCTCAGTATCTTTGCTGGAACTTCTAGCAGACCCCTCAGTGTGCGCAGCATTCTGGGGAGAGAGTTCCAGATATCCATTCCCCATTCTACAACCAACTGCTTCCTGACAACACGCCCGAACGGCCAAGTTCAGATTTTCAGGTTACCTCTCCAGAGGAAATATTTACTTCACTGAGTCTTTTTAACCCGAACTAGGTCACCCATTAATATCCCATACTCGTGGAAAGACAGGCCCGGTCTATAGAACCGGCAACCATCATTCTACCCACAATCACGTTGGTACATCTGTACTACACGCTCTCCAACATCAATGTGTCCTCCAAGACGTGTGGTACCCAGAACCAACTGGAATGTTCCAGACAGGGTCTAACCAGGCCCTCAACAGCGCGGAGCTGAATATTGCTGTCCCAGTCTCCGTGTCACACTGGGAGTCACTGTGCACAGTTCCAGTCTCTGTATCACACTGGGAGTCACTGTGCACAGTTCCAGTCTCTGTATCACACTGGGAGTCACTGTGCACAGTTCCAGTCTCTGTATCACACTGGGAGTCACTGTGCACAGTTCCGGTCTCCGTATCACACTGGGAGTCACTGTGCACAGTTCCGGTCTCCGTATCACACTGGGAGTCACTGTGCACAGTTCCGGTCTCCGTGTCACACTGGGAGTCACTGTGCACAGTTCCAGTCTCTGTATCACACTGGGAGCCACTGTGCACAGTTCTGGTCTCCGTATCACACTGGGAGTCACTGTGCACAGTTCCGGTCTCTGTATCACACTGGGAGTCACTGTGCACAGTTCCCGTCTCTGTATCACACTGGGAGTCACTGTGCACAGTTCCGGTCTCTGTATCACACTGGGAGTCACTGTGTACAGTTCCGGTCTCCGTATCATACTGGGAGTCACTGTGCACAGTTCCGGTCTCTGTATCACACTGGGACTCACTGTGCACAGTTCCGGTCTCTATATCACACTGGGAGTCACTGTGCACAGTTCCGGTCTCTGTATCACACTGGGAGTCACTGTGCACAGTTCCGGTCTCTGTATGACACTGGGAGTCACTGTGCACAGTTCCAATCTCTGTATCACACTGGGAGTCACTGTGCACAGTTCCGGTCTCTGTATCACACTGGGAGTCACTGTGCACTGTTCCAGTCTCTGTATCACACTGGGAGTCACTGTGCACTGTTCCAGTCTCTGTATCACACTGGGAGTCACTGTGCACTGTTCCAGTCTCTGTATCACACTGGGAGTCACTGTGCACTGTTCCAGTCTCTGTATCACACTGGGAGTCACTGTGCACAGTTCCGGTCTCTGTATCACACTGGGAGTCACTGTGCACTGTTCCAGTCTCTGTATCACACTGGGAGTCACTGTGCACTGTTCCAGTCTCTGTATCACACTGGGAGTCACTGTGCACTGTTCCAGTCTCTGTATCACACTGGGAGTCACTGTGCACTGTTCCAGTCTCTGTATCACACTGGGAGTCACTGTGCACTGTTCCAGTCTCTGTATCACACTGGGAGTCACTGTGCACTGTTCCAGTCTCTGTATCACACTGGGAGTCACTGTGCACAGTTCCGGTCTCTGTATCACACTGGGAGTCACTGTGCACTGTTCCAGTCTCTGTATCACACTGGGAGTCACTGTGCACAGTTCCAGTCTCTGTATCACACTGGGAGTCACTGTGCACAGTTCCGGTCTCTGTATCACACTGGGAGTCACTGTGCACTGTTCCAGTCTCTGTATGACACTGGGAAAAGTGAAGCGTGACTAGTTTGTGGGTTACAAAATGATTTGATTAGTTTGACGTAGAGAAGATGTTTCCACTCGCAGGAGAGGCTCATAATTGATCAGCTATTCAGTAATGAATCCAATGGGGAATTCTGGAGAAGTGTCTTTGTGCAGCGAGCGGTGAGAATGTGGAACTTGTTCCCATAGGGAATGGTTGAACCATAGAATTCCTGCAGAAAGAAGCCTTCCAGCCCATCGAATCGGCACCGATCCACCAAAAGAGTATTGTAAACCAGCGGCCCACCCGCATTTCACCACGGCCAATCCACCAAACCCGCACATCTTTGGAGTGTGGGAGGAAACCAGAGCACCCGGAGGAAACCCACGCAGGCACGGGGAGAACGTGCAGACTCCACACAGACAAAGGCCCGCAGGAATCGAACCCGGGTCCCTGGCGCTGTGAGGCAGCAATGCTAACCACTGTGCCACTGTGTCGCCTGCATTGACGGGAAGTGGTTTCCTGGGTTAAAGAGGTGCTGACACTTTGTGATGTTAATTCACCCACTGAAATCCCACCCCCTATTCCCCCGCCCCAACCAGTAACAATGCTAAACCGACCGGGAATTCACACAGGGGAACTGCTCTCCGCTCTGCTCGGGATTCAGTCGGGAAGAACGTGACTGATACCTGTGGTGCAAGCCAGTTTCCAGGCTTTAATTACACCGGCATTTCTGATTCTCCATTCAACTTCGCCAAAATCCAACATCAGTGTAGCTTCGCAAACACAGCAACCTCACTCGACAAGCAACAGGATGCATACGCCATGTAAAAGCAGATTACTGTCGATGTTCCCATTCACTTAGCACGGCCAATCCACCCAACCTACACATCTTTGGACACTAAGGGGCAATTTAGCACAGCCAATCCACCTGACCTGCACATCTTTGGACACTAAGGGGCAATTTAGCACAGCCAATCCACCTGACCTGCACATCTTTGGACACTAAGGGACAATTTAGCATGGCCAATCCACCTAACCTGCACATCTTTGGACACTAAGGGACAATTTAGCATGGCCAATCCACCTAACCTGCACATCTTTGGACACTGAGGGGCAATTTAGCACGGCCAATCCCCCTAACCTGCACATCTTTGGACACTAAGGGGCAATTTAGCATGGCCAATCCACCCAACCTGCACATCTTTGGACACTAAGGGACAATTTAGCATGGCCAATCCACCCAACCTGCACATCTTTGGACACTAAGGGACAATTTAGCATGGCCAATCCACCCAACCTGCACATCTTTGGACACTGAGGGGTAATTTAGCATGGCCAATCCACTTATTGGATTGCTGTCTGATAAGGGGACAAGGCAGGGACACGCGACTCAGTTGAAAACTATTTCAAAGGGCCGGCGTTTCTGGCCTCGCTTGACCCGACACCGGAAAATCCCGCCCAAGGTCAACAGACCTTCCCAGTCCGCCCCTCGCCCACTCCAATTCCCGCGGTAGAATTCCGGCGAGAGAGTCTGGTGCAGACTTGATGGGCTGAATGGCCCACACGGTAAAGATTTGGTGATTTAATTGGATCAAAGAATTTTACAGCGCAGAACAAAAGGGGGGTTGGAGGGGATCATTCGATCTGTCAGACAGCGTGTCGAAGCAATGCTTCTTTCCCAGATATCCTGCTGACATGGTCCACTACGGTTAGGAAGTCTGGGAAAGGGGGAGATTTAAGGAATTGGGGAACATTGGTCCCAGTCTCCGCCTGTCTTCAAGCCCGAATAGATCCTGCTGCGAATTCCAAGTTGAAATGCCAGAGCTGAAATGTCTAATATTCGGGGGCATTCACTTATAGTGAGAGTGGGAAAGTTTAAAGTGAGGGGCAGGTTTTTTACACAGGGAGCGGTAGGCATCTGGAACGCGCTGCTAGGGGTGGTGGTGGGAGGCGGATACGATAGGGGTGTTTAAGGGGCTTTTAGATAAGCACATTAATATAGAATAGAGGGATATGGACCAAGGGCAGGGAGATGGGGGAGGCTATATCCTAGTGGTATTATTGCTCAACTATTAATTTAGAAACTCAGCTAACGTTCTGGGGACCCGGTTTTGAATCCGGCTATGGCAGATGGTGAGATTTGAATTCAATAAAAAATATACAATCACAGAATCCCGACAGAAGGAGGTCATTCGGCCCATCAAGTCTGCACCGACTCTCCCACCCAGGTACTATCCCCATAACCCCATGCATTTACCCTGCTAATCCCCCTAAGCTACGCATATTTGAACCATAACAGGCAATTCATTATAGACAATCTACCTAACCTGTGCATCTTTGGAGTGTGGGAGGAAACCGGAGCACCCGGTGGAAACCCACGCTGACACGGGGAGAATGTGCAAATTCCACACAGACAGTGACCCGAGCCGGGAATCGAACCCGGGTCCCTGGCGCTATGGGGCAGCAGTGCTAACCACTGTGCCACCATGGAATATCTGGGATTGAGAATCTACTGATGGTCATGAAACCATTGTCGATTGTCAGAAAAATCCATCTGGTTCCTTTAGGGAAGGAAATCTGCCGTCCTTACCCGGCCTGGCCTACATGTGATTCCAGAGCCACAGCAATGTGGGTGACTCTCAACTGCCCTCGGGCAACTAGGGATGGGCAATAAATGCTGGCCCAGCCAGCGACGCCCGTGTCCCAGGAATAAATTAAAGAAAAAGGGATTAGTTTAATTTGGTGTCGTGTTCGGCACAACATGGTGGGTTGAAGGGCCTGTTCATGTGCTGTACTCTTCTATATTCGATATTCTAAGCTGGTTCTCCTCAGCTCGCTCGACTCCAACAAAGCGAAACCGTCACAGATCACTGATTAATAGGCCACTGTTTGAGTGCTGGATCCAATTCCTGGACACCGCACTTTCTGTGGAAGACAGTTCAGCCCCTGGAGAGGTGGGGCAGAGGCGATTGGCCAGAAAAACATCCAGGGACTGAGGGAATTCAGTGAATGTGGAAGTGTCTGGGATTGTTCTCCTGAGAGCAGACAAGGCAGATCGAAACCTTTCAGATCCTGAGGGGGTATTTATTGACAGGGTGGATGTGGAGAGGATGTTTGCTCCTGTGGGAGAATCTAGAACTCGGGGTCACTGTTTAAAAATAAGGGGTCGCCCATTTAAGGTGGAGATGGGGTGAATTTCTTTCTCTCAGAGGGGGGTGAGTCTCTGGAACGTTCTTCCTCAAAGGGCAGTGGAAGCAGAGTCTGTGAATGTTTTTAAGGCAGAACGAGAAAGATTCTTGACGAACGGGGGGGGGGGGGGGGGGGGGGGGGGTGGGGGGGTGAAAGGTTATCGGGGGGTCGGCAGGAATGTGGGGTTGAGGTTACAATCAGATCAGCTGTGAATGGGGCAGCAGGCTCGAGGGGCAGAGTGGACTACTCCTGATCCCAAGTCGTATTGTTTGTAAGAACAAAGAACAGTACAGCACAGGAACAGGCCCTTCGGCCCACCAAGCCCGCGCCGATCACATTGTCCTATCTAGACCTGTATCCCTCTACACCCCGTCTGTTCATGTGTCTGTCCAGACAAGTCTTAAATGTCCCTAATGTATTTGCCTCAATCACCTCACTTGGCAGTGCATTCCAGGCCCTCACCACCCTCTGTGTAAAAAAATTCCCCCGCACACCTCCACTGAACCTTCCTCCCTCACCTTGAACTTGTGCCCCCTTGAAATTGTCATTTGTGCCCTGGGAAAAAGCTTCCAACTGTTCACCCTATCCACACCCCTCCTAATTTTATAAACTTCTATCAGGTCGCCCCTCAGCCTCCGTCTTTCCAGGGAAAACAATCCCAGTTTATTCCATCTCTCCTCATAGCTAATACCCTCCATAACAGGCAACATCCTGGTAAACCTTTTCTGTACCCTCTTCAAAGCCTCCACGTCCTTCTGGTAGTGTGGTGACTAGAATTGGACACAGTATTCCAAATGTGGCCAAACCAAGGTTTTATATAACTGAGACGTTGAAGGTTATGAAGGGTTTGTGAGGGAGTGAAGAAGGAGAGACTGTGGCAGGAGGGTCAGGGGGCAGAGGGACATGGATAAACGGTGGTCGTTAAGAGAATCAGAGGTAATATCTGAGGAGAATTTGATTTCTGTGGTGTGTTATTGTGATCGGGAACGTGTTGCTTGAAAACGAGGTGCAAACACAACTGAAGAGCAACTTCCAAAAGAGAAACTGGATAAGCATTCCAAAAGGAAAACCGTTCATAGCCTAGGGCAGGGGCAAAAGGGGATTGAGCTGTGAAAAGGAAGGCACAGGTATGGGGGGCCGAATGGCCTCCTTTTGGTGCTATATTGTTCGAGGATTGTTTTGTTTGACGCTTCTGTCGATTCTGAACCACACGAGCAGGTGTTGTGTTTGAACTGCGCTCAGACAAAGAAAGCGAACGGATACCGTCTCTTATTCACAGCAACACAAAGGCAGCAGGCAGGTCGAAAAGACGAGGCTGAACAGATAGGCAGCTCCTTCAGAGGACAGCTGCTTCAATCGCGAAACGCCATACTGATTGTCCAAATCGAGATGTGAAAAAAGGGGCCAGGCTCCAAATGCCGGCCTATCGTGCCCAATTAGCTGATGTGACACTCGGTGTGAAGGGATACTGAGTCCCAGACCCGCTCTCGTCCGCACACATGTACCCGCAGGAAAGGGCCAGGCTCCAATCTCGGCCTAGCGCTAAAAAACAAGTTTATTTATTCGTCACGAGTAAGACTTACATTAACACTGCAATAAAGTTACTGTGAAATTCCTCTGTGAAATGTGAAATGAGTTAGCCTGGTCACAACCAGGTGTGGTACAGGGAGCCACAGAGAGCAGGAAAGCCCCAGGCTCCAATCTCGGCCTAGCACTGAGATAGCCTGGTCACACCCGGTGTGGTACTAAGAGTCACAGAGAGCAGGAAAGGGCCAGGCTCCAATCTCGGCCTAGCAATGAGTTAGCATGGTCACAACCAGGTGTGGTACAGGGAGCCACAGTCAGAGAGCAGGAAAGCCCCAGGTTCCAATCTCGGCCTAGCACTGAGATAGCCTGGTCACACCCGGTGTGGTACTAAGAGTCACAGAGAGCAGGAAAGGGCCAGGCTCCAATCTCGGCCTAGTACTGAGTTAGCCTGGTCACATCCGGTGTGGTACTAAGAGTCACAGAGAGCAGGAAAGGGCCAGGCTCCAATCTCGGCCTAGCACTGAGATAGCCTGGTCACACCCGGTGTGGTACAGGGAGCCACAGAAAGCAGGAAAGCCCCAGGCTCCAATCTCGGCCTAGCACTGAGTTAGCCTGGCCACAATCCGGTGTGGTACTGAAAGTCACAGAGAGCAGGAAAGGGCCAGGCTCCAATCTCGGCCTAGCTCTGAGTTAGCCTGGTCACAACCCAGTGTGGTACTGAGAGTCACAGAGAGCGGGAAAGGGCCAGGCTCCAATTTTGGCCTAGTGCTGAGTTAGCCTGGTCACGCCCGGTGTGGTACTGAGAGCCACAGTCAGAGAGCAGGAAAGCCGCAGGCTCCAATCTCGGCCTAGCGCTGAGTTAGCCTTATCACAATCCGAATGCCCCCTCCTCCCCGCCGTGCACCCACACACAGAGAGGGAAAATCCCAGTGGTTTCAATCCCAGCAGAGTTAGCCCAATATTCGACAAGTTAGTAGGTTGCAATCAGATTAAGTGCGTCCTGTGCAGTATCACGGACTCATGCAGTGAAGGGAAACTCAGTAGGACTTGAGAAATGACTGACACGGATCCAAAACTGTGCACCTTAAAATGGAGCTGCAGTTTGGGCCAGTTGTTACCAGAATCACTGTTCCTTCCTCCTTCCTTTCAGCCCCTTATGTCTGTACCAGGTCAGCGCTTGGTAGGAAAAAAAGAAAGAATTGCATCTTCTGGCGTATTTTTCTCAACCGGGTTTTTTCGCACGGACGTTTCGACGTGCTTTACGGTCAATGAAGACCATTTGAAATGTGCTCACTGTTGCAATAAAACAACTGATTCCAGGCACAGCAAAGAGGAATCTGGTCTGATCCACACAGGACTCAACTGCCCCTCTGAAATGGCCAAGCAAGCCGCTCAACTTTAAGGGGCAATTAGGCATCAAAGGCCGGGCCTTTAGACCGGGCCAAAGACCAGCAAGCTGATCTTTCTCTACAGCCTAGCTATGACTGTAACACTACATTCTGCACCCTCTCCTTTCCTTCTCTGTGAATGGTATGTTTTGTCTGTATAGCGCGCAAGAAACAATACTTTTCACTGTATGCAAACACGTGATAATAATAAATCAAATCAAAGTAACGGCTGGGTAATGGGCCTCATTTGAGACGTCAATGGAGGGCTAACTATTAACCAGGACACCTGAGCTATCAGGGTAGCACAGTGGTTAGCGCTGCTGCCTCACAGCTCCAGGGACCTGGGTTCAATTCCGGCCTCGGGTCACTGTCTGTGTGGAGTTTGCACATTCTCCTCGTGTCTGCGTGGGTTTCCTCCGGGTGCTCTGGTTTCCTCCCACACTCCAAAGATGTGCGGGTTGGCCGTGATAAATTGCCCCTTAGTGTCAGGGGGACTAGCTGGGGTAAATACATGGGGTTATAGAAATAGGGCCTGGATAGGATTGTTGTCGGTGCCATCTTGATGGGCCGAATGGCCTTCTTCTGCACTGTACAAATCTATGAGAATCCCTCCTGATTTTGAATGCTTCCATCAAACCTCCTCCCAATCGTCTCCACACTCAGGGAAATGCCTCGGTCCCTGGTTCCGTTCTGGCCAGTCACCCGCTGCACCTGGTCCTTGGTATCTGTGCGGTGCCCATAGAATGGGGCACAGTGCTCCAGAACGTTTCTGCCTCTGATGGCACGGCCCATGCAGGATTCTCTGCTTCTTTCCTCTCTTTAATCTTCCATGGGGATGTGTGCGCCGCGGGCAAGGCCCGGCCTTTGATGCCTAATTGCCCCTTAAAGTTGAGCAGCTTGCTTGGCCATTTCAGAGGGGCAGTTGAGTCCCGTGTGGATCAGACCAGATTCCTCTGGGCACCTCGATGGCTTTTTTTTTTACAACAATCAATGATACCTCCAAGATCACCGTCACTGAAACTAGCTTTCTATTCCAGCTTTATCCGATTACATTCCAGCAGCCGCAGTGGCGGGATTCGAACCTGTCTCAGCCCCAGAACAAGACCCTATCTGTGGTTTAAATAAATGATTTAGACTCGAATGTGGGAGGATTGATCAGCAAGTTCACAGATGATTTTTAAAAAAAAATTCATTCCCTGTGGGACATGGGCGTCGCTGACTGGACCAGCATTTATTGCCCATCCCTAGTTGCCCGAGGGCAGTTGAGAGTCAACCACATTACTGTGGCTCTGGAGTCACATGTAGGCCAGACCAGGTAAGGACGGCAGATTTCCTTCCCTAAAGGAACCAGATGGGTTTTTCCGACAATGGGTCATCAAAAGATTCTTAATTCCAGATATTTTTTATTGAATTCAAATTCCACCATCTGCCGTGGCGGGATTCGAACCCGGGTCCCCAGAACATCAGCTGAGTTTCTGGATTAATAGTCTAGCGATGGGCCATCGCCTCCCCTAATAGGGTGGAAATAGTGAGGAGGATAGCTTTCGATTACAGGAGAGAGGAGAGAGATGGGCTGGTGGGATGGGCTGATCAGTGGCAAATGGAATTCAATCCAGGTAATTGTGAGGTGATGTATTCGGGTAGGACAAACACGACAAGGGAATGGACGGCAGGATGCTGGGAAGCACCGAGGATCAGAGGGACCTTGGTGTGTATGTACACCAGTCCATTAAGGATGAAGTGTTTAAGAAGGCATAGTATACTTGCCTTATCAGCTGAGACATGGAGTTTAAAAGCAGGGAGGTTATGCTGGAACTCTATAAAACGCTGGTTAGGCCTGAGCTAGAGTATTGTTTGCAGTTCTGAAATCCACATTACAGGAGGGATGTGATAGCACTGGAAAGGGGACAGAGGAAATTTACCAGGATGTTGCCTGGGCCGGAGAGTTTTAGTTATGAAGAGAGATTGAATAGACTGGGGTTATTTTCCTTGGAGCAGAGATGACTTGGGGGTACATGACAGAGATGTATAAAGTTATGAGAGGCACAGATAGATTGAAAACTTTCCCCTTGGTGGAGGGATCAATGACCAGGGGGTAGAGATCTAAGATAAGGGGCAGGAGGTTTAGAGGGGATACTTTATCACCCAGAGGGTGGTGGGAGTCTGGAACTCACGGCCTGAAAGGGTGGTGGAGACAGAGACCTTGTAACATTTAATAAGTATTCAGATATGCACTTGCGATGCCAAGGCACACAAGGCTATGGAGCAAGTGATGGAAAACGGGATTAGTGGGGTGGTTTGTCTTGGCCCGGCACACACACGACGGGCTGACGGGCCTTTTCCTCTGCTGTATAACTCTATAACTCTCTGAATCTTACTGGTCCAGCGACATTACCACTAAACCACCATCTTCCATTTTGCCGTGCCCAGTGTTAGCTGCTGGGTTGCTGTTCTCAGTCTCCCGCCAGTAACGGTTAGCACTGCTGCCCTCACAGCGCCAGGGACCCGGGTTCGATTCCCGGCTCGGGTCACTGTCTGTGTGGAGTCTGCACGTTCTCCCCGTGTCTGCGTGGGTTTCCTCCGGGTGCTCCAGTTTCCTCCCGCAGTCTGAATGACGTGCTGGTTAGAGGTGCATTGGCCGTGCTAAATTCTCCCTCAGTGTACCCGAACAGGTGCCATGAGTGTGGCGACTAGGGGATTTTCACAGTAACTTCATTGCGGTGTTAATGTAAGCCTACTTGTGACATTGATAAATAAATAAAGATTCCAAAATGGCCGGCACAAAAAGGCAATAACATTCAGGCTCTTCACAAACGCCTAGTAACATTGCAAGAGACTTCAATACAGTAAAGGAAATGTTTCAGACATTTTACAATGCTGCTTACAAAGCTTATTTTAAAGGTTGTCACCATCGAAACAGTCGCACTCCGAGGTACCACAGAGACACATGTAATATTCACTGTATACATTCAGTGAGATATCCGAACCGAGAGAAGCTTTATTAATGAGTGTCACACGGGAAGCGACGGCCTTGTGGTATTATATCGCTAGACTATTAATCCAGAAACTCAGCTAATGTTCTGGAGACCCGGGTTCGAATCCCGCCACGGCAGATGGTGGAATTTGAATTCAATAAAAAATATCTGGAATTAAGAATCTACTGATGACCCATTGTCGGAAAAACCCATCTGGTTCCTTTAGGAAAGGAAATCTGCCGTCCTTACCTGGTCTGGCCTACATGTGACTCCAGAGCCACAGCAATGTGGTTGACTCTCAACTGCCCTCGGGCAACTAGGGATGGGCAATGAATGCTGGCCCAGCCAGTGACGCCCGTGTCCCCTGAATGAATAGAAAAAACAAGTAGGCTTACATTCACGCTGCAATTAAGTTACTGTGAAAATTCCCTAGTCGCCACACTCCAGCACCTGTTCGGGTACACTGAGGGAGAATTTAGCATGGCCAATGCACCCTAACCAGCATGTCTTTCGGACTGTGGGAGGAAACCGGAGCACCCGGAGGAAACCCACGCAGACACGGGGAGAACGTGCAAACTCCACACAGACAGTGACCCAAGGCCGGGGATTGAACCCGGGTCCCTGGCGCTGTGAGGCAGCAGTGCTGACCACTGTGCCATCATGTTGGCATTGAGTTCTGCTCCCCTTGGTTCACTGTGTTTGAAATATCTTAGACAGCGACCTCTCCCCGTCGCGGCTCTGCGCTGGCTGTGTTGGTGCCTCCCTCGGTTCGTAGCCCTGGGCTTTGGAACGTGCCCCAGTCTTCAACATCAAAAATCAGCAGACGTCTCTGTCGCTGTGCCTGCAGGGTGGGCAGAAACATCGGCGAGGGGAAAGTGAAACCCTTTCTTAGCCGCGCGAGTGAGAGTCTGAAGAGAGGGATGTTTCAGCAGAGCGAAGGCGGAGGAATTGATGAAGCGAGGGGGTGAACAGAGAGAGGGTCCGTAAGATCGCCCCAATTTAAAAAGATTGGCAAAAATATGCCAGAGAGGAGAGGAGTTTACACAAACTAGGCTTGTACTTTAACCTCCCCAAATTAACAAGCAGCAGGACGATCACAGGTTTTAACACATGAATCACAGAATCCCTGCAGTGCAGAAAGAGGCCATTCAGCCCATCGAGTCTGCACTGACTCTCCGACAGACTCTATCCCTGTAAACCCACAGATTTACCCTGCTGATCTCTCTAACCCGCATATCTTTGGATACTAAGGAGCAATTTAGCATGGCCAATCCACCCAACCTGCACAACTTTGGACACTAAGGGGCAATTTTTTAAAGTTTATTTACTTATTAGTCACAAGTAAGGCTTACATTAACACTGCAATGAAGTTCCTAGAATCATAGAAACCCTACAGCGCAGAAAGAGGCCATTCGGCCCATCGAGTCTGCACCGACCACAATCCCACCCAGGCCCTACCCCCATATCCCTACATATTTTACCCACGAATCCCTCTAATCTACGCATCTCAGGACACTAAGGGCAATTTTAGCATGGCCAATCAACCTAACCCGCACATCTTTGGACTGTGGGAGGAAACCGGAGCACCCGGAGGAAACCCACGCAGACACGGGGAGAACGTGCAGACTCCACACAGACAGTGACCCAAGCCAGGAATGGAACCCGGGTCCCTGGCGCTGTGAGGCAGCAATGCTAACCACTGTGCCACCGTGCCACCCCCAAATGATGGGTTAGCGAGGTTACAGATCGGTCCTGATCTCAGTGAACGGCAGACGGATCGAGGGGCAGAATGGTCTCCCTCTGTTCCTGCCTTGATTGAACTCAGTGTGGTGGCTGTAATCTGGAACCCGCTGCCTGCAAGGGAAGCAGGTTCAGTAAATAACTTTCAAAATGACGATTGAATTGGCACTCTGAGGTGGGGGAAAGAAAATAGCAGCTGCAGGAGCTTTGAGGGGTGGCGGCGGGCAGGCGGGGGGCGGGGGGGGGGGGGGGAGTCTGACGGAGCGAATCGCTCTTTCAAAAGAGTGGGAACAGACGTAGGGGGGGCCGAATGGACTTGGGCCACACCAGGCAACATCGCACAGGTAACCAAAATACCCCGTAACACTGAAATCTTTGTCGAAAATGGACAGTGCTGGGGGGTGGCGGGGAGGGGGGAGAGGGAGAATCGGCAGGGTTTCAGCAGAGGAAAAGCACAGAGAGCGAGAGAGAGAAAGCAAGTTAACGTTTCAGGCCTGTGACCTTTTCTGACCTTTCGGGAAAGGTTAAGAATGTGACGGCTTTCGAGTCCGTGGGCGGTGAGTGGGTGCCTTGGGACGAGGGTTGACAGGGTGAAAGTTGGGAGAGAATGAACGACGGAAGAGTCGGGGGTGGGGGGAGGGGAAGGGGTTTCTGCTGCCGCTAAATGTCAATGGGCTTTTGTCTGGGCCAATGGATCGCATGCCCCCCCCCCCCTCCACTCCACCCCCTCGCGTGGGGGTCTCGCCGTGTCGGGGACAGGAAATCCCGGTCTGACTCTTCTGGGATGGAGAAAACGGAGTTGTGGCCAGAAGCAAAGAAACCTTTCAGATCCTGAGGGGGTATTTATTGACAGGGTGGATGCGGAGAGGATGTTTCCTCCTGTGGGAGAACCTAGAACTCGGGGTCACTGTTTAAAAATAAGGGGGCGCCCATTTAAGACGGAGATGAGTGGAATTTCTTTCTCTCAGAGGGGGGGTGAGTCTGGAACGTTCTTCCTCAAAAGGCAGTGGAAGCAGAGTCTGTGAATATTTTTAAGGCAGAGGGAGAGAGATTCTTGACGAACAGGGGGGGTGGAAGGTTATTGGCGGAGGCCGGAATGCAGCCTTGGGTTTACAATCAGGCTAAGTGCTTATTGAATGATGCTCGAGGGGCTGAATATGTTCATATGTTTGAAACAGAAAATGTGCAGGTGCGCTGCTGGCTCGGAGCTGGAAACCTGCACAGAGCAGAGGGGAAACCGAGCAGAGGGGAAACCGAGCAGAGGGGAAACAGAGCAGAGGGGAAACCGAGCAGAGGGGAAACAGAGCAGAGGGGAAACCGAGCAGAGGGGAAACCGAGCAGAGGGGAAACAGAGCAGAGGGGAAACAGAGCAGAGGGGAAACAGAGCAGAGGGGAAACCGAGCAGAGGGGAAACCGAGCAGAGGGGAAACAGAGCAGAGGGGAAACAGAGCAGAGGGGAAACAGAGCAGAGGGGAAACAGAGCAGAGGGGAAACAGAGCAGAGGGGAAACCGAGCAGAGGGGAAACAGAGCAGAGGGGAAACCGAGCAGAGGGGAAACTGAGCAGAGGGGAAACAGAGCAGAGGGGAAACAGAGCAGAGGTTACGCTCTGAAACTGTTGAACTCAGCGTCGAGTCCAGAACGCTGAAAAGCGCTTGAGTGAAAGGCGAGGTGCTAAAAGTTTAAAGTTTATTCATTAGTCATAAGTGAGGCTTAACATTAACGCTGCAATGAAGTTATGGTGAAATCCCCTCGTCGCCACACTCGGACGCCTGTTCGGGTCAACGCACCTAACCAGCGCGTCTTTCGGACCATGGGAGCACCCGGAGGAAACCCACGCAGACACGGGGAGAACATGCACACTCTGCACAGACTGTGACCCAAGCCGGGAATTGTACCCGGGTCCCTGGCGCTGTGAGGCAGCAGTGCTAACCCACTGTGCCGCCGTGCCACCCACAGTCATTATGCTGAGGATAGTATTTTTCTTGTTATTCACTGTGGGAAATACATTTCTTTCAACTGATTTGATTTATTATTGTCACATTTATTAACATACAGTGAAAAGTATTGGTTCTTGGTGCTTTACAGACAAAGCATACCGTTCATAGAGAAGGAAAGGAGAGAGTGCAGAGTGTAGTGTTACAGTCATAGCTAGGGTGCAGAGAAAGATCAGCAAGAAAGTACAAAAGGTTGTGAATGTAGCCCAGTCCATCACACAAACCAGCCTCCCATCCATTGACACCGTCTACACTTCCCACTCGGGAAAGATTCGGCATAATTAAGGACTCCACACACCCGGACATTCTCTCTTCCACCTTTTTCTGTTGAGACAAAGATACAAAAGTCTGAGGTCACGTACCAACCGACTCAAGAACAGCTTCTTCCCTGCTGCTGTCAGACTTTTGAATGAACCTACCTCGCACTAAGTTGATCTTTCTCTACACCCTAGCTGTGACTGTAACACTACATTCTGCACTCTCTCCTTTCCTTCTCTATGAACGGTATGCTTTGTCTGAGAGCGCGCAAGAAACAATGCTTTTCACTGTATCCCAATACATGTGACAATAATAAATCAAATCAAAATTATTATGATAGGTCCAGTCAAAAGTCTGACGGAACAGGGAAGAAGCTGTTCTTGTGACGGTTGTTACGTGACCTCAGACTTTTGTATCTTTTTCCCGATGGAAGAAGGTGGAAGAGAGAATGTCCGGGCTGTGTGGGGTCCTTGATTATGCTGGCTGCTTTACCGAGGCAGCGGGAAGTGTAGACAGAGTCAATGGATGGGAGGCTGGTTTGCGTGATGGATTGGGCTACATTCACGACCCTTTGTAGTTTCTTGTGGTCTTGATCAGAGCAGGTGATTATTTTGCGAATCACTTTCAATCTTTGCCCTCTCGTTCTCGATCCCTTTACGAGCGGGAACTGTTTCTCCCTCTCGACTCGGTCCTCCCTCCCCCGTTTCATGATTTTGAATGCCCTTCTTGGATTAACAAGGCGCCTCACACAAAGCGAATCATTGTTGAATGAAACTCGACACTCCGGGGATATTAGCACTGGTCATCAAATCCTTACCCCTGAATTCTTTGATTTTAAAACACTTATCCCGCTGTCCAAACTCCTCCAACCCCTCTATCTCTGTGATCTCCTCCGGAATCTCTGCCTCTTCCATTCCCGTCTCCAGAGCAGCTGATTTTAATCGGTGGCAGCTGTGCCCTCAGTTGGCCTGGGCTCCTAATCTCTGTAACTCCTTGCCAACCACCACTCTCTCTCCTCCATTGAGACACCCATTAAGACCAATCTCTCTGACCAACCTTCTGGTGACCTGTCCTAGTATCTCAAGTGTGGAGTTGCGTTTGATGAAGATTCGCCTTGGTAATTTGAGACGGCTGCTCCAAATCATGAGGACAGCTGGGCAGAGCAGAGCGGGAGACAATCTTCCTGCTTCGAAAAGAATCGAGAATGAGGGGGCCCGGGTTGAAAGTGATTTACAAGAGAAGCAAATGTGACGTGAGAAAAAAACTTTATCCACAGTGAGTGGCTGGAAAACACTGCCAGGAAGTGTGGTGGAGGCAGGTTCAATCCAGGCATTCAAGAGGGCATCCTTGAATAGAAACAATATGTCGGGGTAAGATGTATGGGCGGCACAGTGGTTAGCACTGCTGCCTCACAGCGCCAGGGTTTTGGGTGTCTGTCTGTGCGGAGTCTGCACATTCTCCGGTTTCCTCCGGTTGCTCCGGTTTTCTCCCATAATCCAAATGTGTTCAGGTTAGATGACACGAGGGACAATTTAGCGCGGCCATTCCCCCAAACCTGCACATCTTTAGACACTAAG
Organism: Mustelus asterias; assembly: GCF_964213995.1. Taxonomy (NCBI): domain Eukaryota; kingdom Metazoa; phylum Chordata; class Chondrichthyes; order Carcharhiniformes; family Triakidae; genus Mustelus; species Mustelus asterias. The sequence goes on from NC_135816.1 coordinate 99,373,001, forward strand.
GGACAATTTAGCATGGCCAATCTACCTAACCTACACATCTTTAGATACTAAGGGACAATTTAGCATGGCCATTCCCCCAAACCTGCACATCTTTAGACACTAAGGGACAATTTAGCATGGCCAATCTACCTAACCTACACATCTTTAGATACTAAGGGGCAATTTAGCATGGCCAATCCACCTAACCCGCACATCTTTGGAGTGTGGGAGGAAACCGGAGCACCCGGAGGAAACCCACGCAGACACGGGGAGAACATGCAGACTCTGCACAGACAGTGACCCAAGCCGGGAATTGAACGCGGGTCCCTGGTGCTGTGAGGCAGCAGTGCTAATCACTGTGCCATCGTGCTGCCCGGTGATCCAAGGCTGAGACGGCAATGTGAAATAAAGTAATGAAATGAGGGTGGCCGATATCGAGAGGTAGTGTGACTCTGAGATCACTCAGTGTCTCTGCACATTTGTGAACAGCCTCCAATTATCTCAGCAGGAGGGAGATCAGGCAGGGCTCATTCACCTGGTCTGATGGCCCTTTGGCCTCTGGGCCTGTTTTGTGCCTGTGTGCGCGCGTTATTATTGCTGAGGCAACGTGCTGTACCTGTCTAACCGGAGAATCTCTTTCATTTCAGTGTTAATCTGCGGAGTGTCTTCCATTCAGGGTAAGTGAGCCCCTGTCTCACATCAAAGTGAAGGTCAGCGCCTATTTCATTCCCAGTATCTCACTGAGTCACAGAATCTAATTAGGAGCATCAGCACTCCCTCATCACTGACCCTCTGACAGTGCAGCACTCCCTCAGCACTGACCCTCTGACAGTGCAGCACTCCCTCAGTACTGACCCTCTGACAGTGCAGCACTCCCTCAGTACTGACCCTCTGACAGTGCAGCACTCCCTCATCACTGACCCTCTGACAGTGCAGCACTCCCTCAGCACTGACCCTCTGACAGTGCGGCACTCCCTCAGTACTGACCCTCTGACAGTGCAGCACTCCCTCAGTACTGACCCTCTGACAGTGCAGCGCTCCCTCAGCACTGACCCTCTGACAGTGCGGCACTCCCTCAGCACTGACCCTCTGACAGTGCAGCACTCCCTCAGCACTGACCCTCTGACAGTGCGGCACTCCCTCAGCACTGACCCTCTGACAGTGCGGCACTCCCTCAGTACTGACCCTCTGACAGTGCGGCACTCCCTCAGCACTGACCCTCTGACAGTGCGGCACTCCCTCAGCACTGACCCTCTGACAGTGCAGCACTCCCTCAGTACTGACCCTCTGACAGTGCAGCACTCCCTCAGTACTGATCCTCTGACAGTGCAGCGCTCCCTCAGTACTGACCCTCTGACAGTGCGGCACTCCCTCAGCACTGACCCTCTGACAGTGCAGCACTCCCTCAGTACTGACCCTCTGACAGTGCAGCACTCTCTCAGCACTGACCCTCTGACAGTGCGGCACTCCCTCAGTCCTGACCCCCTGACAGTGCAACGCTCCCTCAGTACTGACCCTCTGACAGTGCAGCACTCCCTCAGTACTGACCCCCTGACAGTGCAGCACTCCCTCAGTACTGACCCTCTGACAGTACAGCACTCCCTCAGCACTGACCCTCTGACAGTGCAGCACTCCCTCAGTACTGACTCTCTGACAGTGCAGCACTCCCTCAGTACTGACCCTCTGACAGTACAGCACTCCCTCAGTACTGACCCTCTGACAGTGCAGCACTCCCTCAGCACTGACCCTCTGACAGTGCGGCACTCCCTCAGCACTGACCCTCTGACAGTGCGGCACTCCCTCAGTACTGACCCTCTGACAGTGCAGCACTCCCTCAGTACTGACCCTCTGACAGTGCAGCACTCCCTCAGTACTGACCCTCTGACAGTGCAGCACTCCCTCAGTACTGACCCTGCTCAGCGCTCTCTCACTGATGGGGTTTGTGAATCGGGGCTTGTCTCCAGGACTCAGTCTATTGGGGCTGTGCGTGTTTCACACAGAGCCTTGCCTGATCGCACTGTACATGGAGAGAAAGCTGTTGTTTCAATCACACCTCCCAAGACTCAGCCTCATGAAATTTCTAATTTTGTTTTTCAGGAGCTGTGACACCAACGCCGAATGGTTTGTACTCCTGTGTATCTCAGTCAAATACAAATGAACACATTTATTATTCGTATCAATGCGTCCACCGTCAAAATGTTCCCATTGTTTTCTGGCTCATTTAATGTTATCCACCCACTCCACAGTCTGTTATTGGTGAATTGTGATTGGCACACACACACACACTGACACACACACACTGACACACACTGACACACACACACACACTGACACACACACACTGACACACACACACACACTGACACACACACACACACACACACTGACACACACACACACACTGACACACACACACACTGACACACACACACACAATGACACACACACACACACACACTGACACACACACACTGGCACACACACACACTGACACACACACACTGATACACACACACACACACACACACACACTGACACACACACACACACTGATACACACACACACTGACACACACACACACTGACACACACACACACACTGACACACACACACACACTGAAACACACACACACTGACACACACACACACACTGACACACACACACTGACACACACACACACACACACTGACACACACACTGACACACACACACTGACACACACACTGACACACACACACACTGACACACACACACTGACACACACACTGACACACACACACTGACACACACACTGACACACACACACTGACACACACACACACTGACATACAGACACACACACAGACACACAAACACACTGACACACACACACAGACACACACACACACACTGACACACACACACACTGACACACACACACACTGACACACACATGCACACTGCCAGTCAAACACACTGACACACACACACAGACACACACACACACACACACTGACACACACACATACACACTGCCAGACAAACACACTGACACTCACACACATACACACACTGACACACACACACACACAGACACACACACACACTGACACAGCCACACAAACACACTGACGCGCACACATACACACACTGACATACACACACACACTGACGCACACACTGACGCACACACACACACTGACACACACACACACTGACACACACACACACTGACACATACACACACACACACACACACACTGACGCACACACACACACTGACATACAGATACACGGACACACACACACAGGCACACAAACACACAGACACACTGACACACTCACAAACTGACACACTCAAAACTGACACACTCATACACTGACATACAGATACACACACACACACACACACACACAGACACACACACATACACACTGCCACACAAACACAATGACAAGCACACATACACACACCAACATACACACACACAGTCACACACACTGACACACTGCCACACAAACACAATGACAAGCACACATACACACACCGACATACAACAGACACAGTCACTGACACACACACACACACACACTGACACACACACACACACACACTGACACACTGACACACACACGCACACACACTGACACACACGCACACTGACACACGCACGCACACACACTGACACACACGCACACACACACTGACACACACACACACTGACACACACGCACACACACTGACACACACACTGACACACACGCACACTGACACACACACACACAGACACACACACACACTGACACACACGCACACACACACACTGACACACACGCACACACACTGACACACACGCACACAGACTGACACACACACACACTGACACACACACACACTGACACACACACATACACACTGACACACGCACACACACACACATACACACTGACACACACGCACTGACACACACGCACTGACACACCCGCACTGACACACACGCACTGACACACATGCACTGACACACGCACTGACACACACACACGCACTGACACACACACGCACTGACACACACGCACTGACACACACACACACACACTGACACACACGCACTGACACACACACACGCACTGACACACACACACTGACACACACACACACACAGACACACTCACACATGCTGACACACACACACACTCTCACACACACTCACACACACACTGACACACACAGACACACACACATACACACTGCCACATAAACACACTGACACACACACACACAGTCACACAAAGACACTGACACACACTCACACACTGACATACACATACACTCACACACACACTGACACACACACATACACATTGCCACACAAACACACTGACACACACACAGACACACACACTTACACACACTGACATACAGACACACACACAGACACACAAACACAGTGACACACACACACAGACACACACACACACTGACACACACACACTGACACACACTCACACTGTCACACACACACACTGACACACACATGCACACTGCCAGACAAACACACTGACACACACACACACAGACACACACACACACTGACACACACACATACACACTGCCAAACACACTGACACTCACACACATACACACAGACACACACACACACAGACACACACACACACACACACTGACACACCCACACAAACACACTGACTCGCACACATACACACACTGACATACACACACACACACTGACGCACACACACACACTGACACACACACTGACGCACACTGACGCACACTGAAGCACACACACACACTGACATACAGATACACGGACACACACACACACAGGCACACAAACACACAGACACACTGACACTCACAAACTGACACACTCACAAACTGACACACTCACACACTGACATACAGATACACTGACACACACACACACACACACACACACACATACACACACACATACACACTGCCACACAAACACAATGACAAGCACACATACACACACCGACATACACACACACACTCACACACACTGACCACTGCCACACAAACACACTGACACACACACACATACACACACTGCCACACACACACTGCCACACTAACACACTGACACACTAAGACACTGACACACTAAGACCCTGACACACACACACACTGCCACACTAACACACTGACACACACACACTGACACACACACACACTGACACACACATACACTGCCACACACACACTGCCACACACACACTGCCACACACACACTGCCACACACAGACTGACACACTAAGACACTGACACAAACACACTGACACACACACACACTGACACATACACACTCACACACACACACTGCCATACACACACACTGCCACACTAACACACTGACACACTGACACACTAACACACTGACACACTAAGACACTGACACACACACACTGATACACACACACACACACTGACACACACACACACACTGACACACACACACACTGACACATACACACACTGACACACAAACACACACAGTGACATACACATACACTGACACATGCACACACACACACACATACACACTGCCACACAAACACACTGACACACACACACACACACTGACACATACACATACATACACACTCACACACACACAGATACAGACACATATACACACTGCCACACAAACACACTGACACACACACTGACACACACACACATACACACACTGACACACACACACACACACACACGCACACTGACACACACACATTGACACATACACATACTGACACAGAAACACTCACACACTCCCACAGTACTGACCCTCTGACAGTGCGGCACTCCCTCAGCACTGACCCACTGACAGTGCAGCACTCCCTCAATACTGACCCTCTGACAGTGCAGCATTCCCTCAGTACTGACCCTCTGACAGTGCGGCACTCCCTCAGTACTGATCCTGACAGTGCGGCACTCCCTCAGTACTGACCCTCTGACAGTGCAGCACTCCCTCAGTACTGACCCTCTGACAGTGCAGCTCTCCCTCAGTACTGACCCTCTGACAGTGCAGCACTCCCTCAGTACTGACCCTCTGACAGTGCAGCACTCCCTCAGTACTGACCCTCTGACAGTGCAGCACTCCCTCAGTACTGACCCTCGGACAGTGCAGCACTCCCTCAGTACTGACCCTCTGACAGTGCAGCACTCCCTCAGTACTGACCCTCTGACAGTGCAGCACTCCCTCAGTACTGACCCTCTGACAGTGCAGCACTCCCTCAGTACTGACCCTCTGACAGTGCAGCTCTCCCTCAGTACTGACCCTCTGACAGTGCGGCATTCCCTCAGCACTGACCCTCTGACAGTGCAGCACTCCCTCAGCACTGACCCTCTGACAGTGCGGCACTCCCTCGGTGCTGACCCTCTGACAGTGCAGCTCTCCCTCAGCACTGACCCTCTGACAGTGCAACACTCCCTCAGTACTGACCCTCTGACAGTGCGGCACTCCCTCAGTACTGACCCTCTGACAGTGCAGCACTCCCTCAGTACTGACCCTCTGACAGTGCAGCACTCCCTCAGCACTGACCCTCTGACAGTGCGGCACTCCCTCGGTGCTGACCCTCTGACAGTGCGGCACTCCCTCAGTACTGACCCTCTGACAGTGCGGCACTCCCTCGGTGCTGACCCTCTGACAGTGCAGCTCTCCCTCAGTACTGACCCTCTGACAGTGCAGCACTCCCTCAGTACTGACCCTCTGACAGTGCAGCACTCCCTCAGCACTGACCCTCTGACAGTGCGGCACTCCCTCGGTGCTGACCCTCTGACAGTGCAGCTCTCCCTCAGTACTGACCCTCTGACAGTGCAGCACTCCCTCAGTACTGACCCTCTGACAGTGCGCCACTCCCTCAGTACTGACCCTCTGACAGTGCAGCACTCCCTCAGTACTGACCCTCTGACAGTGCAG